>NW_027141190.1:0-40054 GCF_036365525.1 Heterodontus francisci
CTCCCCCTCCCTCTCCCTCTTTCTCCCCCCTTCTCCCTCTTTCTCCCCCTCCCTCTCGATCTTTCTCTCCCCCTCCCTCTCCTCTCTCTCCCCCTCCTTCTCCCAATTTCCCCCACCCTCCCTCTTTCTCCTCCCTCCCTGCCCCCCTCCCTCCCTCCCCTCCCTCTCCCTCTTCTCCCCCTCCCTCTCCCTCTTTCTCACCCTCCCTCTTTCTCCCCTCCCTCTTTCTCCCCCCTCTCCCCTCTTTCTCCCACCCCTCTCCCTCTTTCTCCCCCCCTCCCTCTTTCTCCCCCCCCGGCACCGCTACCGCTGGTCTCCCCGCGCTGCTCTCCCCCGGCCCGCTCCATTCTCTCACTCCGGCCTTTGTATTCTGCCACGTGTTTGTTAGGTTTCATCTGTGATTTTGAGCAGCGCCATCTTTAGTCCTGGCAGCTGCTACAGTCGGACGTTGTGACGTTTTCGAGGCACATGCTGCATCTGCGCATGTGCCCAAACAGCGCCACCTACCGATCGCGTTGTCAACAATTGCGGTCTCAAAGAAATGAGAAACAGCAGTGGCCCCAAAACAGATCCTTGCGTTACACCACCAGTAACTAAGCTCCAGGATGAACATTTGCCATCAACCACCACCCTCTGTCTTCTTTCAGCTAGCCAATTTCTGATCCAAAGCTCTAAATCACCTTCAACCCCATACTTCTGTATTTTCTGCAATAGCCTACCGTGGGGAACCTTATCAAACGCCTTACTGAAATCCCTATACGCCACATCCACTGCTTTACCCTCATCAACCTGTTTGGTCACCTTCTCGAAAAACTCAATAAGGTTTGTGAGGCACGACCTACCCTTCACAAAACCGTGCTGAGTATCGCTAATGAACTGATTCTTTTCAAGATGATTATAAATCCTGTCTCTTATAACCTTTTCCAACATTTTACCCACAACGAAGTAAGGCTCACAGGTCTATAATTACCAGGGCTGTCTCTACTCCCCTTCTTGAACAAGGGGACAACATTTGCTATCCTCCAGTCTTCCGGCACTATTCCTGTCGACAATGACGACATAAAGGTCAAGGACAAAGGCTCTGCAATCTCCTCCCTGCTTCCCAGAGAATGCTAGGATAAATCCCAATTGGCCCAGGGGACGTATCTATTTTCACACTTTCGAAAATTGCTAACACCTTCTCCTTGTGAACCTCAATACCATCTAGCCTAGTCCTCTGAATCTCACTATTCTCATCGACAACATTTTCTTTCTCTACTGTAAATACTGACGAAAAATATTCATTTAACACTTCCCCTATCTCCTCTGATTCCACACACAACTTCCCACTACTATCCTTGATTGGACCTAATCTAACTCTAGTCATTCTTTTATTCCTGATAATCCTGTAGAAAGCCTTAGGGTTTTCCTTGATCCTATCCGCCAATGACTTCTCGTGTCCTCTCCTTGCTCTTCTTAGCTCTCCCTTTAGATCCTTCCTGGCTAGCGTATAACTCTCAAGCGCCCTAACTGAGCCTTCACGTCTCATCCTAACATCAGCCTTCTTCTTCCTCTTGACAAGCGCTTCAACTTCTTTAGTAAACCACAGCTCCCCTCGACAACTTCCTTCCTGCCTGACAGGTACATACTTATCAAGGACACGCAGTAGCTGCTCCTTGAATAAGCTCCACTTTTCGATTGTGCCCATCCCCTGCAGTTTCCTTCCCCTTCCTGCATCCTCCTAGTATATTTGGTTCTTCGACTTAATTGAAAACCTCCATAGATTGGACAACGCATTTCACATGGATTAACTAATGAAAGTTAGAATCTGCATGTTACCAGCAATGAGGTTGTTCGTTCAAATACCATCAGTCATATCATTAGATTCATGCAGTTTCAGTGGTGTCCTTCACTCGGTTGTGAGCATTCAGTAAGGAAATGCCAAATGTTGAGCGCCTTGCTCAGGGCTGCTCCACTGCACTATGGGATGTGGCTGTCCCCTTTAACTGTGGACATTCAGTTAAGAGATTAAAGTATTTTTGTGACGATGCATTAGTGAATTCCACTAATACAGAATCTGCAACCAAATCAACACCACAAGCGATACTACATCTCAATCAAATAGAACACATCAAACTAATAAAATCCTTTAAAAAAAATTGCTCACCTCAAGTGATGCATTACTTCCAACCCATACCTACCTTCTATACAAAATAACCATCCAACCGAGAGAGATATTCAAATTGATGAAGAATTTGTTATAAATACAACAACTGAAATAATCAGTCACCTCGAACAAAAACAGTCCTCAAACTAATAATTCACCTTGAATTAGTCAGCATCTCACATAATGCAAACTTATGTACCACGTGGAACTAATGCATTACTTTCAATGAATAATGTATCTCAAAGATACAGCTCAAACAAGCACTATAACTCAAAGTAATACATCACCTCAAACAATGCAGTACACAAAATGTTAAAAAGGACAGAATTACAGAGTCATTGAAATATATGGTGCTGAAAGAAGCTATTCGGCACACGGTGCATGTGCCAACCAAAAAAAGGAACTATTTAACCTCAGACATTTTTCAGCGCTTGGATTGTAGTCCTGTAGGCTCCAGCCCTTCAAGTGCATCACAACTTTATTTTCAAATGCAATGCAGGTGTCTACAGCTACTCGCATCTCAGCCAATGATTTCTATAACCCCTCCACCGTAATCTTCCCTCTAATCCTACTGCCAATTACTTTAAGACAATTCCTAATTTTACTGGCCTCTTTGTTATGGGTAATAGGCGTGTCCTCTCTATTCCATTTAATGGCCTCATAATTGTCTACAGCTGGATTAAATCTCCCCTCATCCTCCTTTGTTACAAAGAGAACAGTCCTGTCTATCCGATCTTTCTTCATTGCTAAAATTCGCCAGTCCCTGCAACATCCTCTGTAAATCTCCTCTGTACCCTCTCTGTTTCGACCACAAGCATCATGTAATGCGGTGCTAAGAACTGCACACAGTTCTCTGGTTCTGGTCTATACTGTATGCGCAGATTGGTCATAACTGGAATGCATCAAAAACAGAGTGTAAAGATTGGGAATTCTTTTGCGTGGAAAGTCAGTGCTGTGGAAAATCTTGTTTGTCTTCAACAATGTAGTGGTTCATGTTGCGGTGAAGGTTTAATTTAATCTACCTATAAATTAAACTAGATGAAATAATTCGTTTAAAAATAATGTGTTGTCATTTTCTTTGTTCCCCTTAATATTATGTACTGGCCTTAAGGCACAAGCAGTGAGATTTAAAAAAAAGCCTTGCAATTCCGTAGTGCATTCCACATCACAGTGGTCATCTCAAAGGACTTTACAGCCAATGGAATACTTTTTGAAGTGCAGCCACAGGTGGATAATACAACTACGAACCAGGCAGAATACAGAAGGTTAAGAGTGAAAGTGAAAAAAACAAGTAAGAGAAGCAAGAGTTTTTAAAGAGAGTGACAGCAAATATAAAAGGGAATTCAAAAGTCTTCTTTAGATCATAATATTAAAACGGTGGTAAAAGTTGGAGTCGGACCGATTATGGACCAAAAAGGGGATTTATGCATGGATGCAGGGTGCATGGCTGAAGTGTTAAATGAAAAATTTACATCTGTCCTTACAAACGAAGAAGATGTTGCGCAGTTCATGATGAGGGAGGACGTAATTCAGACATTTGAAGGGATTAGAATTGATAAGGATGATGTATTAGATAGGCTAGCTGTATTTAAATTTAATAAGACAACAGGACGTGATAAGATGCATCCAAGGATACTGAAGGAAGTAGAGTGGAAGTTCAGGAGGCACTGACCACAATTTGCCAGTCTTTCGTTGCATCAGGGGTTGTGCCAGAGGACTGGAGAATAGTCAGTGTTACACACATGTTTAAAAAAGTGTGTTAAAATAATCCCAACAACAGCAAGCCAGTCAGTGTAACTTCGATGGTGCAGAAGCTTCTAGAAACAGTATTCGGGAGAAAATTAGCGGTATTTTGTGCAAATGTGGTTCAGCCAGCAGGATATGTGAAGGAAACTCGTTTTGTAACAGCCAGCTGTATTTTTCTTTTGGAGGCGGTAACGAAGATGGATTATAAGGTTGATGCTGTTGATGTGGTGTACCTGCACTTCAAAAAAAAAGCATTTGATACAATGCCGCACAAGAGACTGGTGAGCAAAGTTGTAACTCATGGAATAAAATGGACAGTAATGATATTTGATACAAAATTGGCTGAGCGACAGGAAACAGAGAGTAAAGATTACTTTTTTTTGTACTGGAGTAATGTTTGTAGTGCAGTTCTATAAAGGTTGGTGTCTGGAGCCCTGCTGTTCCTGAAATGTATTAATCACCTGGAATTGAGCATATCGGGCACAATTTCAATATTGGCAATATAAAATAAAGGGTTCAGTTCTCAAGGGGGTGCAAGAACAGGGAGACCTAGTTGTGTATGTGTATAAATCATGGAAAGTGGCATGTTAGGTTGAGAGAGTGGATAATCGAGCATACCGTATCCTCGGCTTCCTTAACAGGGGCAAAGAGTACAAAAGCAAGGAAGTTATGTTCAACTTGTACAGAATACGGTTACAGCCACAACTGGAATTGTGAAGGCATTAGATAGAGTGCAGTAAAGACTGACTGGAATGGTTCCAGTTATTAGGAATTTTAGTTACGTGGATAGATTGGAGAACTTGAGGTTGTTCTCCCTGGGGATGAGAAGGTACGAAAAAAAAATGTACCCATTGGTGGACGTATCGAGAACATGAAGGCACAGTTTTAAGGCAATTGACAAAAAGAAGCAATGACGACATGACAAGAAACATTTTCTATGCAGTAAGTGTTTAGGATGTGGAATGCACTACCTCAGACTATGGTGGAGGCAGGTTCAATAGAGACATTCAAGGGTGAATCGGATTGTTATCTGCAAAGAAAGAATGTTCAGGGATATGGGGAGAAGCCGGGGAAGTGAACCAGGGTAAATTGTTTTTGTTTTGGAGAGCTGGCACAACACAGTTCTTACTCTGCTGTATCAATTCTATGATTCCCCTGTTTACTGGTTATCAAGTGCAACATAACAATTCAGTGTAACATCATTCTCTTGTGGACTGATTATCAAACTAAACATTACAATTCACTGTAAAATCGTTCTGCTATGTATTGGTTATAAAACCCAATAAAACAGTGAATTGCAACATCATATCTCCATGCACTGGTTTGAAACATTATACAACAATTATCTGCAACATCATTCCACTGTGTACTGTATATCAAGCCCAACTTAGAAATAAACAGTAATATCATTACCTTGTGTACTGCTTAGGAAGACCAATAATACAATTAACAGTGACAGCATTCCCTTCTGTCCGAGAAATCAGCTCAATATAACAATTATTTGTAACAATTGATTATAAAAACAGTATTGCCCTTGGTACTTGCTAACAAGCTAAGTATAACAATTCACCATGTCATCATTCCGCTGCATATTGGTTATCGAAGCTAATATGACAATTTATTGTGACATCATTCCACTGTGTACTTGTCATCAAGCTCCATGTTACAATTAACTGTAACGTTATTCTCCTATGTACTGGTGATCAATTCCAGTGTTAGAATCAAGGATAATATCAGTCTCCTCTTTACTGGTTATCAAGCCTGAGATATTCACTTATTGGGACATGAGTCCCCTTTTTACTTGTTATAAAACCCAGTATATCAAATAAGTGCAACATCTGTCCCCTGTGTAGTGGTTATGATATTCAAATGAGCAATGCTTTTAAGCTTAATAATAGTGTGCATTGGTTATCAGGACAAATTTTAAAGTACCCTGTGGGATTGTTGTCAAGTCCAAACTAACAGTTAATAATATATTTAACCCGTGTATGGGTTGGTGAATTAATTTTAATATTTAACTGTATAATTCTAATTCCATGTATGAGGTATACTGTCACATTTAACAATTAACTGTCTTAATCAGCCTGTGTATTGTTTATCAATATCAATTTGATAAACAGGTGTAACACTGATATGCATATGAGATATATCAAACCTAGCGGTGAGGGAGAGCGAGAGAGAGAGAGAGAGAGAGAGAGAGAGAGAGAGAGAGAGAGACGGGTTTAATGAAAGGGAAAGAAAGAAACTGAGGACCTGAGAGAGAGTGTAAGAGATAGGGAGAGGGAAAGAGAGAGGGGAGAAGGGAATGGAGAGGAAGAGAGGGAGGTAAACATGGATAGAGGGATCGAGATTGAGAAATCAGGACAAAGTAAGATGTGTGCAATAAGGTTGAAATCGGGTCGGGGCGCGTAGGCGGGGGGGGGGGGCGGTGGTGGGGCGGGGGGGGGGTGCTGCGGTGATATATGCTTTTAAGCACGACAGTATTTAAACATAAATTGGAGACATGTACCGGTATTTAATTTTGTATTGCGTTTCCAGTGTATTCTGAGTTTGTCAAAGTGAGGACACGAAATATGTAATATATCTCTCCCTGCTGTTGTCACATCAATCCAGCAGCCTCACCACTGTTGCGTCAAATATACGAAACAAGTATAGACTAGTGTTAAATACAGAGCAAATGTACCTCTGCACTGCCTATTAAACAATTCGAAAAAAAAGTACAGCTCAAGTAAGGTAAAGAGTGAAGCTTAAACTGCACTTTCCCATCACACAGGACCAGAACATGTACAGCACCGGTAATTTATTATTATTATTCATTCATGGGATGTGGGCTTCGCTGGCTAGGCCAGCACTTATTGACCATCACTAACTGTTCTTGAAAAGGTTGTGGTGAGCTGCCTTCTTGAAACGCTGCAGTCCACTTGAGGTAGGAGCACCCACAGTGCTGTTCGGAAGGGAGTTACAGGATTTTGACCCAGCTACAGTGAAGGAACGGCGATATAGTTCAAAGTCAGGATGGTGTGTGACTTGCAAGGGAACTTGCAGATGGTGGTGTTCCGATGCATTTGCTGCCCTTGTAATTCTAGTTGGCAGAGGTCGTGGGTTTGGAAGGTGCTGTCTAAAGAGCATGGTGAGTTGCTGCAGTGCATCTTGTAGGCGGTGGTTGGCGTGATTGTTTGTGGATGGGGTGGCAATCAAGCGGGCTGCTTTGTCTTGGATGGTGTCAAACTTCTTGAGTGTTGATGGAGCGGCACCCATCCAGGCAAGTGGAGAGGACTTCAGACTCCTGACTTGTGCCTTGTAGATGGTAGACAGGCTGCAGAGTTAACATCCATCTGCATTGTTCCATCAGAGACTCTGAGGGCAGGTAGAGCATGGGTTAGATACAAAGCAAAGCTACTACTACATTGCCCCATCAAAGACTCCCAGGGCAGATACAGCAAGGTGTTAGACACAGAACAAATCTGCCCTTTACGCATTCCCATCCATCACTACCAGGGCAGGAATAAGCACGGAGTTGGAGAAAGAGTAAAAAGCTCACTCCACACAGTCGCATTATTCAATCACAGAGCATGTACAACACTGATAGGTGCAGGGAAAAGTTCCTGCAACAGTGTCTCAATATACATGCCCATTCAACACGATTTGGATAGAGTGTATAGCTCCCTCTGCACAGTGCAATCAAACAGTCCCATCGCAGGTACTGCAAAGGGTTAGATACAGAGTGAAGCTCCCTCTACACAGCTGCCATCAAGCACTCCCAGGACGATTATTGCTGGGGATTTTGGAGCATTTACTGCCTGTAATCAGGCAAAGCAGCGGCCCTTGCAGCCGTCTGTGGGTATAGCAACTGCAGAGGAGAGAGCAGAAATGAGAGAGAATAGGGAGAGCTGCAAGTATGAAGGAGTTTGGACCTGCTGGGGAGGCATGGAGGCAGCAATTCTGTTTGGAAAGGTGGGTTTGGAGCTCCGGAAATACACTTTTGTTTGGACTGTTGGGCGTGTGAGCAGAGGATGGAAAACCCAAGTGTGGGGCTGTGAAAATCTGTAGCGTGTATCAGTGTGTTTTTTCGCCAGGTTGCACAAAGGGATCGACTTCCCCACCCTAACTGCCTGCCTCTGGAAAACTGGTGCTGCCCTGCTGAAGAAAGCCTTAATGTAAAACTGAGTGTGACATCGCAAGAAGAGAGTACCAGCCAGCTCCAGCTGATCGTGGCGAAGATTTCTCCCACAGCTGGAAGGCAACAGGAAGTTCTAACTTTGGAATAACTGTCTTAAGGTACTGGAACGACCTTTTGGAGAGATCAGGCCTCACAGCCTTTCTGTCCCGTCCACAATCCACGTGTTAAACTATAAAACAACGTCAAGATCAACCCTAAAGTGAATATGCAGCTCTAGGATTTTTCGTTGATCAAAAATATTTCACTGAAGTCCATCGGGAAAGGAAAACCCCCCTCGTTAACCAAGCTTTCCTTTCTGCTATTCCATTCCCATTGCAAAGTGAATCATTCTATCTGCATTCTAATGTGGCCTTCGAAGCCAAATGTTGTCATACCACTCCAAAGTTAGCAAGAATACAATGGTATGGACAACGCTGCTGTGATGTAGGCATCAAATGAGGACACCAAACAGCAACTCACTTCCTCCTCAACAACACTGCTTACCAACATTTTTACCTGCAGTTTCATTTGTTCTATACCGTAGTCTACGTTCGGGGGAGCTGTCTCAGAATCTCGTCAATCAACAGTCATACATAGTGATGGAGTCATAGAATAGTTGCAACATAAATGAGCCATTCGACCCTTGGTGTCCAGGCCAAAGTTCTGCAAGTGAAACTCAGCTAGTCACACTCTCTGGCACATAGTCCAGTAATTATTCCCTTCAAATTAAAGCCAATGCAATGTTGAAAGCCACGATTCTCTCTGCTTCCACCACAGTCTCAGGCAATGTATTACAGATTCTAACACCTCGCTGCACAAAAAATAGTTTTTACTCATGTTGCCTTTGTATTTTTTGCCATTTGCCTTAAATTTGTGTCATTTGGTTCTCCACCATTCCGCCAACGTGAACTGTTTTTCTCTATTTAATCTGTCTAGACCTGTCATGATTTTGAAAATCGCTATGAACTCTTCTCTCAACCTTTTCTTTTCTAAGGAGAATAGCAATTCTCCTCAAATCTAACCATGTAACTGAAGACCCTCCTCACTGGAACTGTTGGCGTGAATATCTTCTACCCTCTCACTGATGAGTTCCCATCCCTCCTTAATTGTGGTGCACCCGACAATATTAAAATAACGTGATATCAGCTCATACTCAAAGTCATGCAGCCTAAAAGCCAACTTATCAAGTCCAGCATTGAAGCCTGCCTGCCATATTTCCAACTGAACCAACCTAGTGTCTATTTCACACAACGATGCATATAGATAACCCAGTGTAAAATCTAACTGAGCCAAACCACCCATGAACTTCCCAAGCCCAACGACCCTCCTACCCAACGCAAGCTTAAACAATCCCAGCCCAACATGCAACCCCGGGGACTGGAGGTAGAGCGGACTGGAGTGGCGGAGCAATGGAGCTGTGAGTATAAATGACATACCCCGGGGTTTTCGCGGCCTAGTCACCGGAGAGTGGAGGTCGAATGGACCCGGAGTGGTGGAGCTGCTTTCACTGCTTCAGTGTTCCAACTGAAACCGAGAAAAAAAATCTGAAAAGAGTGACGTCACAGGAGAAATGGTAGGGAATCTGCACTAAATTTGAAAAACTAATTTGAAAAATTTGAAAAACTAATTAACTAAAGTAAAGTAGAGATGACAAGGCAAACAATGTACCATAGCTAAATGATGTGGGATCTGGCAGATCCCATTGCGAGCCACAGTGACCAATCTGGTCACCAGTGGTTAGCACCGCAGTCTCACATCTCCAGGGACCCGGGTTCGATTCTGGGTACTGCCTGTGTGGAGTTTGCAAGTTCTCCCTGTGTCTGCGTGGCTTTTTGCCGGGTGCTCCAGTTTCCTCCCACATCCAAAAGACTTGCAGGTGATAGGTAAATTGGCCGTTGTAAATTGCCCATCGTGTAGGGAGGTGATAGGGAATATGGGATTACTGCAGGGTTAGTATAAATGGGTGGTTGTTGGTCGGCACAGACCCGGTGGGCCGAAGGGCCTGTTTCAGTGCTGTATCTCTAAATAAAATAAATAAATAAAAAGTGCTTGCAGCTCGAAGAACTTCGGCTCAGAGTTGGTGGGTTGGATTCCGAGACACTGCAGCACATCAGAGACGGGGAGAGGTTCCTGGGCACTGTGCTTAAGACAGTCACACCCCGTAGGTTAAGTATCTCAAATTGGCCAGTGGTCAGGGACAGGAGGGTGTGGCTGCAAATGAGGCAGGTAGAGGGATCCTGAGATCAGCAATGGAGGAGCCTCAGCTCTTGACCTTGTCTAACAGGTCTTTCTTTTTGGGCCTCCTTATCTCGAGAGACAATGGATATGCGCCTGGAGGTGGTCAGTGGTTTGTGAAGCAGCGCCTGGAGTGGCTATGAAGGCCAATTCTGGAGTGACAGGTTCTTCCACAGGTGCTGCAGAGAAATTTGTTTGTCGGGGCTGTTGCACAGTTGGCTATCCCCTTGCGCCTCTGTCTTTTTTCCTGCCAACTATTAAGTCTCTTCGACTCGCCACAATTTAGCCCTGTCTTTATGGCTGCCCTCCAGCTCTGGCGAATGCTGGCAACTGACTCCCACGACTTGTGATCAATGTCACACGATTTCATGTCGCGTTTGCAGACGTCTTTATAGCGGAGACATGGACGGCCGATGGGTCTGATACCAGTGGCGAGCTCGCTGAACAATGTGTCTTTGGGGATCCTGCCATCTTCCTTGTGGTTCACATGGCCAAGCCATCTCAAGCGCCGCTGACTCAGTAGTGTGTATAAGCTGGGGGTGTTGGCCGCTTCAAGGACTTCTGTGTTGGAGATATAGTCTAACAGGTACGAGGTACTTTATCCCTGTGTGGATTTAGGGAGGATGAGTAAACTGACCATTCTGCCGTGATACAGGAGGCCATTCAAGCGGGAGGAGCAAACAGAAAAGTGGTACTGGCAGGGAATTCCATAATTAGAGGTACTGATAACATCCTCTGTAAGCAGGACCGACAGTCCCGCATGGTATGTCGCCTACCCGGTGCCAGGGTGAGGGACATCTCTAACCGGATTGAAAGGATATTGCAGAGTGAGCGGCAGGATCCAGTTGTTGTGGTCCACGTTGGGACAAACAAAATAGGCAAGACTAATCAAGAGAACCTGTTTGCAGATTATCAGGAGCTAGGAATAAAATTAAAAATTAAAACACATGTCCTCAAGGGTTTTAATTGGCATAGGGATGAGTAAAATAGGGAAGTCAACGCATGGCTAAAGCAGTGGTGTGCGAAAGAGTAGTCCATTTCATGGGCCACTGGCATCAGTACTGGGACAGGAGGGAATTGTGCCTTTGGGACGGGCGCCACCTGAACTGATCTGGGACCAGTGCCCTAGCGGAAACGATAAATAGGGTGGTCACAAGGAGTTTAAACTCGTAAATGGGGAGGGGGGTGGGGGTGGATCCCTCAGGGGAAGTCAATACCGTTTCAAAAACAAGTAACAGGGCAGAGAATAAAGAAACAGTCAGAAACCCTACTTGAGCAACAGCAGGTGATGGCAAAACTGCAAGAAGTATGCTAGTTGAACCAGAAGAGAGAAATAATAAACAGCCGAATAAAGCATCAGTGCTGAGGACCAGGTTAGTGGGTAGAGCCCAAATAAGAGTTCTATATACTAATGCACGGAGTGTAAGGAATAAACTAGATGAGCTGCAGGCGCAAATTCAAATGGAAGATTATGATATGGTGGCCATTGCGGAGACATGGCTGCAGGATGGTCGGAACTAAATTTTACAGGACTGACAGGGAAAATGGCAGAGGGGGTCGAGTAGCCTTACTGATTGGAAATAATATCACCTCATTGGTGAGGGAAGATATAATGATGGGGAAGCATCCACCTTCTGGGTGGAACTGAGGAACAGAAAAGGATCAAAAATTGTTATCGGTGTTGTGTATTGACCCCGGTAGCAGTTCTTATTTATTTTATTATTTTTTTTATTCAGAGATACAGCACTAAAACAAGCCCTTCGGCCCACCGTTAACCACCATTAATGGTCTGTGTAGACCATTAACCACCCATTTATACTAATCCTACACTAATCCCATATTCCAACCACATAATCACCTGTCCCGATATTTCCCTACCACCTACCTATACTAGGGGCAATTTATAATGGCCAATTTACCTATCAACCTGCAAGTCTTTTGGCTGTGGGAGGAAACCGGATCACCCGGAGGAAACCCACGCAGACACAGGGAGAACTTGCAAACTCCACACAGGTAGCACCCAGAATTGAACCCGGGTCGCTGGAGCTGTGAGGCTGCGGTGCTAACCACTAAGGTGTTAGATACATGCAGAAATTAGGGAACTGTGTCACAAAGGTAGAGTAGTAGTTATGGCGGATTTTAACTTCCACACAGACTGGGAGAGGCAGACTTGCACCTGTCAGAAAGGTAGTGAATTTCTGGAATATTTCCGGGATTGTTTTCTACAGCAATATGTCCTAGATGTAACAATATGTAACAGGCAATATTAGATTTAGTTATGAGTAATGGGCCAAATTTAATTTGTAGCCTAACTGTGCGTGAACATTTATCAAATTGTGATCACAACATGATCGAATTCAAGGTAGCGTTTGAAAGTGAAAAGCATGAATCAGCTAGTAGAATTGTAGACTTGGGTAAGTTATGGACAGAGACTGTCCACAGTAAACTGGGTAGATCTGTTAATGGGTAAAACGACTGAAGAACAGTGGAGAATATTTAAAGAAACATTAAACGAAATACAGAGCGATGTATACGCCTGACAGGAAAAATCACGACTTCACAGAGAAAAGAAAATTAGCAATGGACAGCTAAAGAGATTAGGGACAGCATAAAATTAAAAGAAAGGGCTTACAAAAATGCAAACCACAGCACAGAACGGGCCGATTAGGGGAGATACAAAGAACAGAAAAGGGTCTCAAAGCAGCTTATAAGAGCTACTAAAAGGGATTATGAAAGGAAACTTACAAGGGACATGAAAATCACGAAGAAGAAATGTTATAGTTAGATAAAGGGAAAGTGAGTGTCAAGAGCAATGTAGGCCAACTAAAAGCTGAAAACTGAGAAATTGTCATTGATATTGAGGAAATGGCAGACATGTTGAACAATTAATTTGCCTCAGTATTTACAGTTGAAAAGGCGGATAATTTGCCGGAAGTACCGAAAAAAAATAATAGACGATAGGGGACAGGGACTTAATGCAATTAACTTAAGTTAAACATCAGTAATGAGGAAATAAATGGAACTAAAGAGTGAGAAATCCCCAAGACCTAACGGTTTCCATCCGAGGGTGTTAAAGGGAGTAGGGGAGCACATTGTAGATGCCCTAACTAATGTCTTTCAGAGTTCCCTAGATTCTGGAGTGGTCCCTCTGAATTGGAAATTTGCATATGTCACTCTACGTTTTAAGAAGGGTGAAAGGGGAAAACCATGGAATTATCGAACATAGAACATCGAACAGTACAGCACAGTACAGGCCCTTCGGCCCACGATGTTGTGCCGAACCTTTAACCTACTCTAACATCAAACTAACTACCTACCCTTCATTCTACTATCATCCATGTACCTATCCAAGAGTCGCTTAAATGCCCCTAATGTATCTGCTTCTACTACCACCGCTGGCAGCGCATTCCACGCACCCACCACTCTCTGTGTAAAGAACCTAATTATAGACCAGATACCCGAGCATCTGTGGTGGGGATATTGCTGGAGTCGATAATTAAGGATAGGGTAACTGAACACCTCAAAAAACCTATTAATCAGGGACAGCATGAATTCACAAAGGAAAGGTCATGCCTGGCAAATTTCATTGAGTTTTTTGAAGAGGTGACTGAGGTAGTGGACAGGGGAACGTCTATGGTTATTATTTATGTGGACTTCCAGAAGGCATTTGATAAAGTCCCACATAAGACACTGTTAACTAAGATAGAACCCCATGGAGTTGAGGGAAAATTATTGACATGGTTAGGATGTTGGTTGAGTGGCAGGCGACAGAGTGTGGGGATAATGGGTAAGTACACTGATTAGCAGGATGTAACTAGTGGTGTCCCACAGGGATCTGTGTTGGGGCCTCAGTTATTCACATTATTCATGAACGACTTGGATGATGGCATAGTAAGACATATATCCAAATTTGCTGATGATACAAAGTTAGGCGACATTGTAGACAGTCTAGATGATAGCATAAAATTGCAAGGAGATACTGACAGACGAGGTGAATGAGAAAAACTGTGGCAGATAGATTTCAATCCATTTTGAAACTAAAAAGGATAGAGCAGGGTTCTTTTTAAATGGAATGAGGTTAAGTACAGTGGATGTCAAAAGAGACTTGTGGGTTTAGGTGTATAGCTTTTTAAAATGCCACGACCAACTGCAGAAAATATCAAAAAGGCTAATGGAATGCTAGCCTTTATATCTAGAGGCTTGGAGTATACAGACACAGAGGTTGTGCTGCAGCTGTACATAAACCTGGTTAGACCCCACTTGGAAGACTGTGAACCGTTCTGGTCACAACACCTTAGGATGGATATATTGGCCTTGGAGGGAGTGCAACGTAGGTTTCGAAGAATGATACCTGGACTACAGGGGTTAAGTTACGAGGAGAGAATACACAAATTAGGACCGTTTTCGCGAGAATGTAAAAGGTTCTGGGCTGATCTGATCGATGTCTTCAAGATAGTAACAGGAAAAGCCAGGGTAGAAAAATATAAACTGTTGCCACTGGTTGGAGTTTCCAAATCTAGGGGGCATCGTCTAATCCGTTCAGGAGAGATGTTGGGAAGCATTTCTTCACGCCAAGGTTGGTGGAGGTTTGGAACTCTCTCCCACAAACAGCAGTTGAAGCTAGAACAGTTGTTAATTTTAAATCTGGGATAGATAGATTTCCTTAAGCAAAGATAATAAGGGATCTGGGCCAAAGGCAGATATATGGAGTTAGACCGCAGATTAGCCAAGATCTCATTGAATGGCGGTACCGGCTCGAGGGGCTGAATGGCCTACTCCTGTTCCTATCTTCCTATGCTCCTATGTTCCGCCCTCTCTCTGTTTCTGTCAATATCTCACACCACGTCTCTCTCTCTCTACCATTCTTTTTGTCTCTCCATCCCATGTTCAGCCTCTCTCTCTCTCTCTGTCTCCCTCTCTTCTCCCTGTCTGACCTATCTCTCTCTCCCTCCCTCTCGCTGTATCTCTCTCACCCTCGTCTCTGTCTGCATCTCTCTGCCACCCTCTCTCTGTCTCTCTATGCCTCCCTCACTTTTTCTCCCTCTCCCTCCCTCACTGTCTTTCTCTCGCACCCTCTCTCTTTCTCTCTATGGCAACCTCTCTCTTTTTCACGGTCTCTCTCTCTGCCTTTTTCTCTCCCTCCCTCGCTCTGTCTCCCTCTGTCTCCCTCCCTCTCTATGCCTCTCGACGCCCCCCTTACTTCATCATCTTCTCCCTCCCTCTTTGGTTCTCACTCTCCCACACTCTCTCTGCTTCTGTCACTCTCTCACTCCATGCCTCTCTCTGTCTTCCTCTCTTACTCACTCTGTCTCCCTTGTTCAGTATCTCCCTCTGTGACCTCCCTCTCTCTATCCCACCCTCTCCATCTCTCTCTCTCTCTCCCTATCTCTATGCATCTCTCTCTTTCCCACCCTCTCTCTGTCTCACTATGCCTCCGTCTTTTTCTAGCTCCCTCGCTCTTTCTGTCACTCTTTCTCACCCTCCCTCTCTCTGTTTCTCTATGCCTCCCTCACTTCATATCACTCTCCCTCGCTCTGTTTCCATCCCTCTCTCTGTTTTTGTCACTCTCACTCCATGACTCTCTCTCTCCCTCTCTTACTCTCTCTGTCTCCCTTGCTGTCTCTCGCTCTCTCTCTTTCTCTCCCTTTCCCTGTCTCTCTATGCCTCTCTGTCTCCCTCTCTCTCTTTCACTCTTTCTCTCCCTCCCTCGCTCTGTCTGTCTCTGTATGCCTCCCTCATTTCTTCTCCATCGGCCACTTTTTCTGTCTCTGTCTGCCTGTCTCTCCCTCTCTCTGTTTCTGTCAGTCTCTCACTCCATGCATCTCTCTGTCTCCCTCTATGTCTCTTTCTCTCTCATTCTCTCTATCGTCTCCCTCTCATCTCCCTCTCTGACCTCCTGCTCTTCTACCATTTCTCTGTCTCTCCCTCTCCCCTCTCTCCCTGTTTTTGTCCCTTTCTCACTGCAGGCTTCTCTCTGTCTTTCTGTCTTACTGTTTCAGCCTCCCTTGCTCTCTCCCCCTCTCTTCTCCCTCTATCACTCTCTCTCTCTCCACCATCCTCTGTCTCTCTTTCTACGCTTCCCTCTTTCTTCTCTCTCTCACCCTCCCTGCTTCTGCCTCTCTGCCTCCCGCACTTTGTCTCCCTCTCCCTCTCCCTCCCGCTCTGTCTCTCTCTTTCCATCCCACTGTCTGTCTCTCTCTCTCCCTCCCTGACCTCTCTCTCTCTCCCACCCTCTCTCTGTCTCCCCCTCTCAATCTCTCTGGCTCCCTTTCTCTGCCTCTCTCTCTCTTTCTCGCTCTCACTCTGTATCCCTCTCTTCTCCCTTTCTGACCTCTCTCTCTCACACTCTCTCTGTCTCCCTCGCTCCATCTCCCCCTGTCACCTTCTCTCCATCTCTCTCTCTCTCTCTCTCTCTCTCGCTCCCTCTGACTTTCTGTTTCTGTCTCTCGCCCTCACTTCATGCATCTCTCTGTTCCTCTTTCTTAATCTCTCTGTCTCCCTTGCTCTCTCTCTGTATTTCTCGCTCTGTCTTTCATCCTCCCTCTCACTATCTCTCTATGCCTCTCTCACTACATCTCCCTCTCCTCCCTCTCTATCTCTTTCTCTCCATCCCTCTTTCTGTCTCTCTAGGCCTCCCTCTCTCTCTCCCCTCCCTGTCTCTGCCTCTCTCTCTCCCACCATCATTCTGACTTTCTCTTCTGTCTTTCTCTCTATCCCCTCTCTCTCTGTATGCCCTTCTCTCTCTTCCTCTGTCTCTCTCCCTGCCTCTATTTCTCTCTCTCTCTCTCCTTCTGTCTCGCACTGTCTCTCGCTCTGTCTCCCTTTGTCGCTGCCTGTCCCCATGCAACTCTCTCTGTCTGTCTCTCTCTGTCTCTGATTCTCCCTCTGTCTCCCTATCTCTGTGACTCTGTCTTCTACCTCTTTCTCTGTCTCACTCTGTCACTGTCCCTCTCTCTCTTTGTCACTCCCTCTCTCTGTCTATCGCTTCTCTCTATCTGACTCTCTCTTTGCAGTGCCCCAATAGTCACAGCCTGACAATCTGAAAATGACCCATTTATTCCTACTCTCTGTTTCCTGTCTGTTAAACAGTTCTCAACCCATGCCAGTAGATTGCCCACAATCCCATGTGGTCTAATTTTGTTTACTAACCTCTTGTGTGGGACCTGTTCAAAAGCTTTCTGAAAAACAAAATCTACCAAATCCAACAGTTCCCCCTTATCTATTCCGCTAGTGACTTCCTCTGAAAACTCCAACAGGTTTGTTAAACATGATCTTCGTTTCATAAATCCACGCTTACGTTGTCCACTCCAACCATTTTTTTTTAGTCTTAGTGAAATAGGCCCTTCGGCCCACCGTGTCTGTGCCGACCATCCACTTTTACTAATCCTACACTAATTCTATATTCCAACCACACCCCCACATTTCCACACCAGGAGCAATTTACAATGGCTAATTAACCTATCAACCTGCAAATCTTTAGCATGTGGGAAGAAACTGGAGCACCCGGAGGAAACCTACAGAAACAGAAAGAATTTGCAAACTCCACACAGTCAGTAGCCAGAATTGAACCCGGGTCGCTGGAGCTGCGATACTGCGGTGCTAACCACTGCTCTACTGTGCTACTTTCGTAACGTCTGTTTATCACATCCTTTAATATAGATTCGAGCAGTTTCCCTCGAGCCGATGTTGCACTAACATGTCTGTAGCTCCCCGTTATCTCTCTCCCTCCTTTTTTTCCCTAAAAATAGTGGGCTTACATTTGCCACCTTCCAATCTGCAGGAACCATTCCAGAGTTTATCGAATTTTGAAAGATGGCCACCAATGCATCAATTATCCCCACAACCAAATCTTTCAACACTCTGGGATGTAGATCAACAGGTCCAGGGCAATTATTCAATTGAAGACCCATTAATTTGTCTAGTACTTTTTTTTTTACTAATCCGAATACTTTACAGTTCTTCGTTTTAACTAGTCCCTTGATTATCCATTATTTCTGTGAGGTTTTTAGTATTTTCCTCTGTGAGGACAGTCACAAAGTATTTGTTTAGTTTCTTTGCCATTGTACGAGGATCAGAGGCCGAGGAAATTGGGCCTGCGTTCTCTGGAGTTTAGAAGAATGAGAGGTGATCTGATTGAAACATATATGATTCCAAAGGGACTGGATAGGGTAGACACGGAGAGATTATTTCCGCTGGTCGGGAAATGAAAGTATTGCTTATCCCTTCTATTCCACCTTATCCACCTGTCCGGTCAGCCTCAGGAATTAGTTAAAGGTCACTCCAAGATCCCACTGTTCACAAACATAGAAATCATGTTGGAAACAGTCACGGTGTTAGGTTAGATTGAAAGGTCAAATGTCAAATATAATGATAGCTTTATGTAATTATGTGTGCAAAGACATACAAGAAATAGGCATAGAGTGTGAAACAATAGGAGAGAGGGAGAAATATCGATGGAGAGAGAGTAACAGTGAGAAAGGGAGAGATAGGCTTGGCGAGAGAGGTAAAGAGCTACTCTTACTGGTAATCTCTCTCCATCTTCGTCTTCCGCTCTCTCTTACTCAGTCAATCACTAGTTCCCCTCCATGCTATTCTCTCCATATTTATCTCTCTCCTCTTCTCTGTATCTCAAACTGTACCCTCTGAATCTCAATCTCTCGCTGTGTGATCTCTCAATGATGCAGTGCACACCTTTGCGCGAACATTCGCCGATACTCTCCATCCCAACCTCTTCCTCTTTCTCTCTGGTACTCTCTGCCTATTGCTACCTTCTCTCTCTCTCTCCCTCTCTCTCGCTGTTATTCTCTTTTTTTAATTCATTCATATGATGTGGGCGACGCTGGCCAGGCCTGCATTTATTGCCCATCCCTAATTGTCCTTGAGAAGGTGGTGATGAGCTGACTTCTTGAACGGCTGCAGTCCATTTGGGGTATGGATACCCACAGTGCTGTTAGGAAGGGAGTTCCAGGATTTTGAGCCAGCGACAGTGAAGAAATGGCGACATAGTTCCAAGTCAGGATGGTATGTGACTTGGAGGGGAAATTGCGGGTGATGGTGTACCCATGTATTTGCTGCCCTTGTCCTTCTAGTTGGTAGAGCTCCCGGGTTTGGAAGGTGCTGTCTAAGGAGCCTTGGTGCATTGCTGTAGTGCATCTTGCAGATGGTACACACTGCTACCAGTGCATCTCTCTCCATATCTATCCCTGTCCTTTCTTACTGTTACTCTCTGCATCTGAACGGAGGAGGAAAAAGAGAGGATTATAGAGAGGCAGCTTCACTTTGTATCGAACCCCACAATGTACCTGCCCTGAACGTGTTTGACAGAACAGAGATTTACTAAATAGTCGACTAATAGTTTGACAGCATTTCATGCGACAGTGTAGATGGAGCATTATTCTGTATCCCTGGAATTTAGAAGGTCTGATTTGATGAAAGTTTAAAGGATAAAGGAAGGGCAGTGGATGTTATCGATATGGACTTCAGGAAAGCCTTTGACAAGGTCCCTCATGGCAGACTGGTACAAAAGATGAATTCACACGGGATCAGAGGTGAGCTGGAAAGATGGATACAGAACTAGCTCAGTCATAGAAGACAGAGGGTAGCAGTGGAAGGGTGCTTCTCTGAATGGAGGGATGTGACTAGTGGTGTTCTGCAGGGATCAGTGCTGGAACCTTTGCTGTTTGTAGTATATATAAATGATTTGGAGGAAAATGTAGCTGGTCTGATTAGTAAGTTAGCGGATGACACAAAGGTTGGTGGAGTTGCGGACAGTGATGAGGATTGTCAGAGGATACAGCAGGATATAGATCGGTTGGAGACTTGGGTGGAGAAATGGCAGATGGAGTTTAATCCGGACAAATGTGAGGTGATGCATTTTGGAAGGTCTAATGCAGGTGGGAAATATACAGTAAATGGCAGAACCCTTAGGAGTATTGACATGTAGAGAGATCGGGCCGTACAGGTCCACAGGTCACTGAAATTGGCAATGCAGGTCGATAAGGTAGTCAAGAAGGCATACAGCATGCTTGCCTTCATCGGTCGGTGCATAGAGTATAAAAATTGGCAAGTCATGCTGCAGCTGTACAGAACTTTAGTTAGGCCACACTTAGAATATTGTGTGCAATTCTGGTCGCCACACTACCAGAAAGACGTGGAGGCTCTGAAGAGGGTACAGAACAGATTTACCAGGATGTTGCCTGGTCTGGAGGGAATTAGCTATGAGCAGTGGTTGGATAAACTCGGATTGTTTTCACTGGAACTACAGAGGTGGAGGGGCGACATGATAGAGGTTTATAAAGTTATGAGCGGCATGGATAGAATGGATAGTCAGAAGCTTTTTCCCAGGGTGGAAGAGTCAGTTACTAGGGGACAGAGGTTTAAGGTGAGAGGAGCAAAGATTAGAGGGGGTGTGTGAGGCATTTTTTTTTACACAGAGGGTGGTGAGTGCCTGAAACATGCTGCCAGGGGAGGTGGTGGAAGCAGATACGATAGCGACGTTTAAGAGACATCTTGACAAATATATGAATAGGAAGGGAATAGAGGGTTATGGGCCCCGGAAGTGCAGAAGGTGTTAGTTTCGGCAGGCATCAAGAATGGTGCAGGCTTGGAGAGCCGAATAGCCTGTTCCTGTGCTGTACTGTTCTTTGTTCTTGATTGATGTTAGGAAACACTTCTACACATCCTCAATTGAATCGTTCCACCATTGGTGGCCGTGTCTTAAAGCTGCCAAGGCCCTAACTCTGGAATTCCTTTCTTAAAGTTCTCCGTATCACTAACTGTCTTTCCTCTTTGCAGACGCTCCCTAAATGCAACTTCTTTGAACCAGTTTTTAGTCATCTTGCCTAATATCTCCTTACGTGACTCGGTGAGAAAATTTTAGTTTCTTTATCCATTTGTTGGATATGTGCGTTACTGTCTAGGCCAGCAATTATTGCCCATTCATAATCACCCTTCAATAGGTGGGAGTGAGCCTCCTTCTTGAATTATGTAGTCCATGTGGGGTAGGTGCACCCACAGTGCTGTTAGGAAGGGAGTTCCATGATTCTGACCCAGTGACAGTGAAAGAGCACTGATCCCATCCCAAGTCTGGATGGTGTGTGACTTGAAGGGTGATTTGCAGGTGGTGGTGTTCCCATGTGTCTTTCCTGTTTGTTCGCTCTCTCCCCCACTCCTTCTTTCTAGACCTCCCTGTTCTCCTGTACCTTTCTGTCATGGGAACCTAAGAACAGAAGAAATAAGAGCAGCAATAAGCCATAAGGGCCCTCAAGTCTGTTCCACCATTATCAAGTGAACCTTTGTTCTACTGCCTGGAAGGCAAGTATATCCTTTCCTGGGTATGGAGACCAAACCTGCACACTGTATTCTAGTTATGGTCTCGCCATTTGCTGTAAGATTTCCTGACTGTTGTACTCCAATCCTTTGCAGTAAAGAGCAAGAAAACATTTGCCTTGCTTTTTGCACCAGCCTGTTAACTTTGTGGGATTTGTATGCAAAGGCACACAAATTCCTCTAAGCACCAACTTTTAATAGTTCCTCACCAGGATGGTCACGTGGGAGATGAAATTTGGTGCGGAGAAGTATGAAGTGATGCATTTTGTTTGGAAGACAGAGGAGAGGCAACATAAAATAAAGCATACAATTCTGAAGTGGGTGCAGCCATTGAGAGACCTAGAGATATCTGTGCACAAATTGAAGGTGGCAGGGCTGGATGAAAAAGTGGTTAAAATGCATACGGGATCCCAAGCTTCATAAATAGAGGCTTAGAGTATAAGAGCAAGAAGGTTATGATGAAGCTTTATAAAACACAGACTCATCCTCAATTTGTATTGTGTTCATTTCTGGGAACAATACTTTAGGAAGGATGGGGGGCATCAGAGATAGTGCAGAAAACATTCACGAGCATGGTTCCAGGCATAAGGGACTTCAGTTGTGTGAATAGATTGGAGAAGCTGGGGTTGTTCTCCATAGAGAAGAGAAACTTGACATTAGATTTGATGCAGGTGTTCCAAATCATGAGGGGTCCGGACAGAGATGATTTTGTAGTAGGAATGCCGCACACAGGGCATTCCATACCCAATTCTGTGAAGTGTTTACTTGTAGAAGTGAATTGACCATTTAATATTTTTACCTTACTCAACCCTGTGCTCCCACAAAGATCAAGCTAGCAAATTCAACAGTGGCCACTTTGACATCATCTCATCGTGTCTATTGTGCATTCTCACAGGATAGCAGGCATAACTGTAGTCATAGTATGCTGCCGAAAATTGATCAGTTACATTGCCATTTCAGTCATTTCAGTCCATATTTGCAGTAAACACAGTACATTACTGAAAAGTCATATAGTATCTATTCATCGCACTGAGGCAGAATTTCTCTGGATCAACATTATCACTAACTACTGAGGCATTCCAGAAAGCGAGGCTCACAAATTCAACACAAGTTTTCATGGGTGAGTCTGGCTGGTCTGTTCTGATTCTCTGACAGATTGCTGGAGCTTATCCTCCACGGGAGAGACAGACAGAGAGAGACAGACAGGCAGAGAGAGGGGGGACTGGGAGAGACAATGAGGGAGAGAAAGGGACAGAGAGACAAAGAGAAAGAGAGAGTGTGCCTGTCCTGCTCCCAAACCCAGCATCCGCATACATCAAGGCAAGTGACACAGGAGCCTCTCAGTGACTTAGGCAGGTGAGTCTGAAGCTTGAGCCGGGCACTGTGAGCGACCCGGTTAATCTGACACTCCAGGGACAGTTTAAATGGAGATTTACTCTGTAGCTAACCCGTGCCGTACCTTCTTTGATCTTCTTCGATGGGACAGAGTAGACGAGGAGACTTATTTCTTACACATTTTAAATATGGAGAATTTATTCCTCCAAGTGCATATCCAAGAGATAGTTTTAAATGTGATGAGCGTTTTTACCTCTACCATACTTTCAGGCAATGAGTTCGAGACCCCCACCAGCCGCTGGGTGAAGAAGCTATTGATGTGATTTGTTCAGTTAAGTTTGATGTCAATATTTCTCCAGGATGTCGATGCTGGGGCATTCAGCGATGGGACAATGCTTTAAATGCCAAGGGGAGGTGGTTCGATTATGGGGAGAGAGAGAGAAATGTAGATGAAGTTAGCGACCAGGCGGACATCATTGATGATCTCGAAGGAATAGCCTCAATTTTAAATTTCCAGCAACCTCTTCCAATGTGGGAGCCATCACACCGTCATGATAATGGTTGTGGAAATTTTGAAATCTATGTCCTCGCTTATGGACCACTGCGTTAAGGGAAATTTGTCCATCCTATCCATTCTGTCTGGGCCCGTCATAATTGTATACACCTCAATTCAATCTCCTCTCAGCCTACTCTGTTCCAAAGAAAACAACCCCAGCCTATCCAATCATTCCTTTGGATTTATTTGGAATTTTGGAATTCTCTGCTGCAGACAGGAATTGATGCAGGATTAATGGTTAGTTTTTAAATCTGAGATTTATAGATACTTGTCAACCAAAGATATCAAGACATAAGGGGAAAAGGCAGGATATACGGTGGAAGTTGGATCACACATCAGCCCTGATCTCATTGAATGCTGGAACAGGGTTGAGGGGTTAAATTGTCTCCTCCTCTTCCTATTTCCGATGTTAAATATCCTTCTTTCTCTCTCAGTCACTCTCTCTCTCTCTCTTCCTCTCTCTGTGTCTCTCTCTCACTCTCTGTCGCTGTCTCTGTTTCCGTTTCTCTCAGTCTCCATCTCTGTCTTTGTTTCTCTGTCTCTTAGTCTCGCTGTCCATCTCACTCTCTGTCATTGTCTCTCCCAATCCTCCCTCTGTCTTTCTGTCTGTCTGTCTGTCTGTCTGTCGCTGTCTTTTTCTCCCTCTCTCTATCTCTCTCCCCCTCTCTCTTTGTCCATCCCTCTGTCTTTCCCTTTCTCTATCTCTGTCTCTGTTTCTGTCCCTGCCTGTTTTCTTGGTCGTAAAAATAGAAAAACACAATATTTTTTAAGCGGTCTGAAACTGGTAAAAGTTGATGCTCAAAGAGACTCCCATATAAAGGGATACGGGGAGTGGGCAGGAACGTGGAATTGAAGCCCCATATCAGACATGACCGGGTTGAATGGCGGAGCATAGTGTGGGCCATAGGTCTATTCGTGCATTTGTGCTCTTGTGTTTTTTTCCTCTATCTCTTTCTGTTCCAATCCGTGTCTCTTCCTATCTCTGTCTCTCCCTGTCTCTGACTCCCCTCTCTGTGTCTCTATATCTATCTCCTTCTGTCTCTCCCTCTCGCTTTGCGCCTCCTGCTCTTTACCTCTGTCCCTGTCTCACCCTCTGTCTCTGTCGCACCTCTCTCTGTCTCTCTGTCTCTCTGTCTCTATGTCTCTCTGTCTCTCTCTCTCTCTCTGTCGCTGTCTATGTCGCTGTCTCTGCAGCTATCTCTATCTCTCCCAATCCCTGTCTCTCCCAATCCCTGCCTCTCTCTTTCAATCTCTCTCTCTCTCTGTCTCTCCCTCTTTCTGCGCCTCTGTCCATGACTCTGTCTTTGTCTCTCGCACAACATATCTCCCTCGCTCTCTCTTCTTCTCTCTTCCTCTCTCCCTCCTTGGACACAAATACTTGCAACCATTTCATTGTTAATTTTGAACCAGTAACGCTTTTTCTAGGAATCATAGAAAATTTAAGGCACAGCAAGAGGGAGTTTGTGTTTATGTTTGTGTTTTTGCCAGCCGAAAAATGATCACCTATTCTAATCCCACCTTTCAGCATTTGGTCCGCAGCCCTGCAGGTTACGGGACTTTTGTTGCATATCCAGACTCCTTTTGAGTGAGTTGAGGGTTTCTGCCTCAACTACCCTTTCAGGCAGTGAGTTTCGGACCATCTGCGCCCTTTGGGTGAAAGCATTTTCGCTCATCTCCCCTCTAAATCTTCTAGCAATCACTTTGAATCTATGCCCCCTCGTCACTGAACTCTCAGCTGAAGTGAATAGACCCTCCACTCGATCCAGGCCCCTCACAATTATGTACATTTCAGTCAGATTTCTCCTCAGCCTTCTCTGTTCCAAGGAAAGCGACCCTAGCCTATCAAATCTTACCTCACAGCTGCATGTTTCCAGTGCTGGCAATATCCTCGTAAATCTCTTTTTTACCCTCTCTAATGCAATTACATCCTTTCCCTAATGAGGTGAGCAGAACTGTACACAGTACTCATGTTGTGGTCTAACCAATGAGTTATACACTTACAGCATAACCATCCTGCTCTTTTATTCTATATCTGCCTTGTTGGGAACATTACTTCAGTTTGAAAATTTCGAACACTGATCCAACACTTGCCCCCAAAACACTCACACTGAACCCCCCATGCTCCTTTTCAAATTTAGTTCTTATGCACCGCCTGTTTTAATTTTTAATGTTATCCTTTTTCAACGTTATTAGATGTAAAGTTTGTCCTAGGATATCTCTCTCTCTCTCTCTGTCCCTCCCTCTGTCTCTGTTTCCCCCTCTGCTCTGTCTCTCTCCCTCTCTCTTTATATATACCTTGTCTCTCTCCCTCTAGTTCTCTCTCTCTCTCTCCCTCTCTCCCTCTCGCTCTCTCTCTCGCTCTTTCTCTCTCTCTCTCTCTTTCTCTCTCAGTCTCTGTCCCACTCTGTCGGTGTCTCTGTCACACCATCTCTTGCTCTCTCTCTCCCCTTGGACTGAAATGATTTTATCCATTTCTTGGTTAAGTTTGAACACGTAACCCTTGCCCTTGTTTGGAATGTCACAGCAGTTTGAAAATATCAAAGTCTGATGCAACTCTTACCCTTAAAACACTCACACTAACCCCAATGCAGGACTGTATAGACAATGGTATTTGTTACTGGAGTTCTGTCAAGTTCTCATTTCACTAACAATTCTGTCTCTCAAAGTCTTTCATTACGTCCCTCTCTCCATTTCTCCATTTGCTTTCATTTGCCTCTCTCGTCTGTCCTCCAGCTCCCTCCATTTCATTTATCGAGAGGGCGCTCCCTCCACTTTATACATAGAGAGGGAGCTCCCTTCACTTCATACCTAGAGGGGGAGCCCCGTCCACTTAATACGTAGGAGAAAAGGAGCTCCCTTTATTTTGTACAGCTGGTCATGGTGGGATTTGAACGCCTTTCCCAGGCCATTAGGTTGGGCCTCTGGATTACAAGACCAGTAATATTCTTACTTTGCGACTGCCTCCCCAATGGACGTGGACAGTATTTGACCCCGAATATCACCCACAGTAGTTTGTAGGCTGTAACCCTGAACATGTTCCTGAATCAGTGTTTCAAAGTTCACATTTTAACCAGGAAAAAGCAGAAACAGAGTGAAGCAGGATTGCTTTTGTCACTAGATTCAGTGTCTACTGCAGACAGATCAGTTACATTTTCAATAGAAACGCCAGGAGTGAACAATGTCAATACAATAGTATGGAAAATGTAAATGGCAACACTCACAATTGCAGCATCCATCCAGTTTGAGGACAGATTTAAGGTTTATTCCCAAGAGAGTTATTACCAAGAAAATGTTATTGACATTGAATTTATTGTGTTTTATCCAACACATTATTTACATTGGAGTCAAAGCTGCTGATGTAATGTATTTGTTCAGGTGAATGTAACCATTAACAATGATCAAGGGTATAACAAGGTCAGTGGAGACTTATCCCCTGTATAAATCAGGAGACATTGGAATAGATCAGCTCCGAGTGCCTGCTGGAGCTGTAGATTCCAGGCTTACAGAAGTCTCTGCTTCTCACAGAAATGGGATATCCAGTAATGTATCAGATACAACGCATTTATTATCCCATACATGCAACAATTGGAGTTACTGGTAAGCCAGTATCGCCGCTATTAATGGTATTTTTGTGTAAACTGTGCTGCTCCAGTCGGTATTATTTCTCACTGTGTGTGTTACACAGCCGCCTGTTCTTTTCTAACAATTTATTGATGGAATCTCCTCATTGTCGACTCGTTCAATATTGCAGCAGTTGTTTTATGTCTTGAATGGTATTGGTTTCAGTAACCGTGGCATTGTTACTGGCTTATTCTGCGTATTGAATGTATATGAATTAGATGATTCGGTTATGATCTATCAGGAGACTATCAGGAGTTTTTAACAGTTTCATGATGTGGATCTAACCGGTCCTGGAATATTTCTGTGATATTTTCTTCAGTGATTGATAATGAGACATCCCACGGTCTCAATGTTCCGAGGGGACAGCACAATGCCCTCCCGCCCCAATAGCATGGCTCAGTTTAACTGGGATTTCAGTGCATTTATTAGTTATCACTGTTACGAAATATTATTTCATTCTATGTGTGTCTGACGCAGCTTCTATGGTCTGGCTACTGAACTAGGTTTGCTGCTGACACTTTCACATACAGAGAACAAAGAACAAAGAAAATTACAGCACAGGAACAGGCCAGTTGGCCCTCCAAGCCTGCGTCGATCAAGATCCTCTATCTAAACATGTCGCCTATTTTCAAAGGGTCTGTATCTCTTTGCTTCCTGCCCATTCATGGATCTGTCTAGATACATCTTAAAAGACGCTATCGTGCCCGCGTCTACAACCTCCGCTGGCAACGCGTTCCAGGCACCCACCACCCTCTGCGTAAAGAAATTTCCACGCATATCCCCCCTAAACTTTTCCCGTCTCACGTTGAACTGGTGACCCCTCGTAATTGAATCCCCCACTCTGGGAAAAAGCTTCTTGCTATCCAACCTGTCTATACCTCTCATGATTTTGTACACCTCAATCAGGTCCCCCCTCAACCTCCGTCTTTCTAATGAAAATAATCCTCATCTACTCAACCTCTCTTCATAGCTAGCGCCCTCCATACCAGGCAGCATCCTGGTGAACCTCCTCTGCACCCTCTCCAAAGCATCTACATCCTTTTGGTAATGTGGCGACCAGAACTGCACGCAGTATTCCAAATGTGGCCGAACCAAAGTCTTATACAACATTAACATGACCTGCCAACTTTTGTACTCAATACCCCGTCCGATGAAGGAAAGCATGCTGTATGCCTTCTTGACCACTCTATTGACCTGCGTTGCCACCTTCAGGGAACAATGGACCTGAACACCCAAATCTCTCTGGACATCAATTTTCCCCAGGACTTTTCCATTTACTGTATAGTTCACTCTTGAATTGGATCTTCCAAAATGCATCACCTCGCATTTTCCCTGATTGAACTCCATCTGCCTTTTCTCTGCCCAACTCTCCAATCTATCTATATTCTGCTGTATTCTCTGACAGTCCCCTTCACTATCTGCTACTCCACCAATCTTAGTGTCGTCTGCAAACTTGCTAATCAGACCACCTATACTTTCTTCCAAGTCATTTATGTAGATCACAAACAACAGTGGTCCGAGCACGGATCCCTGTGGAACACCACTGGTCACACGTCTCCATTTTGAGAAACTCCCTTCCACTGCTACTCTCTGTCTCCTGTTGCCCAGCCAGTTCTTTATCCATCTAGCTAGTACACCCTGGATCCCATGCGACTTCACTTTCTCCATCAGCCTACCATGGGGAACCTTATCAAACGCCTTACTGAAGTCCATGTATGTGACATCTACAGCCGTTCCCTCATCAATCAACTTTGTCACTTCCTCAAATAATTCTATTAAGTTGGTAAGACATGACCTTCCCTGCACAAAACCATGTTGCCTATCATCTCCTTCGCTATCTCAGTGTTGAGCTTGCGCTGCCACTGGACTTCTTTCTTTGGCCTCCTTGTCTCAGGAGACAATGGGTAAGCGCCTGGAATGGCTATAAAGGCCAATTCTAGAGTGACAGACGTTTCCACAGGTGCTGCAGATAAAGTTGGTTGTTGGGGCTGTTCCGCAGTTCCCCCCCCCCCCCCCCCTTGCACTTCTGTCTTTTTTTCCTGCCAACTGCTAAGTCTCTTCGACTCGCCATGCTTTCGCCCCGCCTTTATGGTTGCCCGCCAGCGCTGGCGATCACTGGCAGCTGACTCCCACGACTTGTGATCGATGTCACAGGACTTCATCTCGCGTTTGCAGACGTCTTTAAAGCGGAGACATGGACGGCCGGTCGGTCTGATACCAGTGACGAGCTCGGTGTACAATGTGTCGTTGGGGATCCTGCCATCTTCCATGTACTCACATGGCCAAGCCCTCTCAGGTGCAGCTGGCTTAGTAGGGTTTATATGCTGGGGATGTTGGCCGCCTCGAGGACTTCTGTGTTGGAGATACCGTCCTGCCACCTGATCCCAAGAATTCTCTGGAGGCAGCGAAGATGGAATGAATTGACTGGACTACATTGTAAAATAGGAAGTACTGATGTGATGTTTTACTGGTTTACTCTCGATCAGTTGGAATCAAGAGTCTTTCCATTTATCTGTTGATTATCAGCTGCAGCGCTAACGTTGGTGTTTTATTAATTAAACAATCCCACATTCTAACGGATTACTTTATAATTCCAGAAGAAGGAATTTCAATGATTGTGAGGTTTGTCTGGAAGTAGCTTTCGATCCTGTTTGTTGCATGCATTGCAGATGAAGTGAAGCGTGTCGGTGAACAGGTGGAGACTTGTGTGATCGGTAGATACATTAAATTATTCACAGAGGTTTCACCATTGAACAAACTGACTCTGAGAATAGAATCATTGAACCTGGGGCAGGTGAACCGAACACAGGCACAGAAGGTTAGGAATAAATCGTATGTGACAAGTATCATTATGCAGCAGTTTGCAGGGTGTGAGTACTCCAGAGAGATAGGGAAGGTGAAAAGTAGCAGGGAGAACGAAACCAAGTGAATGAGATAAGCAAAAGCAAAGAGGAAGAGAAAGATGCAGCAGTGTGAATAATTCACTATCATAAAGTACTAGAATGCCCAGAACAATTAGTGAGAGAAACTGTGAGCTGAAGTTCTCTGTTATCAGATTGCTTTCGTTTTCCTGTTGGAATTGATCCTCTGAGTTGATTTCTGTCAGGTCCACATTTTGTTTTGCAGGAAGTTCCTATTCCTTACTTAGTGACTGGATAAACAGAATAGAATCAGTTCTTCACTGATGGTAATTCATTATTTAAATGCAGCACTTTAAAATCTCTGTGACTGCCGTATTCAATAAAGACTGAGGCTGATATCAGAAATATAATTGAATTTATATTTAATTGCCTCTGCAAACTGAATATATTGACTATATTTTATAAACATTGAGCTGTTCTCCAACACCAATAACAACAGGGATTATCGTTTGAATGTATTAATTGAATGTACTATTGAGATCTATTGATTAGATTTCCTCTACCACTCTGCTGCAGTCTCTCCCTGTGAATCTCAGCCTCCACTCTCACTGTATTGAATCCTCAGTCTCCTCATCTATTGCTTCAAATTATCCACTTTCCAAAACCATCTGCTCCAGTCTTCCCTCCAGCTCCAACATGTCCTATTCCTTCTCTCCCTCCCAATTTCACTCACTGGCTCCACTTGTAGCCCTTCGAGCCTGCACCACCATTCTAGATCGTCGCTGATACTCAAACTCAGTGCTGCACTTTGCAGCATTTTTCCCATTTGGTAATAGTCCCTCGTCGGTTCCCTGAACCAGGGCAACAAACCAGCTACACATCCCGCTCCCCCAAACTTTCCCAACCAACGGTCTGGAGACAGATTCCCAATTAACCCATTGGATTTCATCTCTGTAAAACCCCTTCTCATTTCCCCACTGGCACTGCATCCTCATTCAAGACTTCAACCAGATCCGGAGCTGACTTTATTCACTTTCTGTATCAATTTCCCAATTCATTATTAATAATTGTGTTCTCAAACATTTCACTGTGGCAAAGCACTGCCCAGGTCAATGAATCAGTTTTCACTGTTCGATGCAGCAACAAAGCTGGAAATTTCAGCCCAGATCGTGTCAAACTGCTGCTTTGTCTCTCGGTCTGATCAGTAATTTCTCTGCTTCCTTCTCTTTCTCTCTCTCTTCCAGTTAACTTGGTGGCGATTGTGATCCTGTCCCGAGGAAAGTGCGGTCTCTCGAAATGTCTCACTGTCTACCTGGTGGGAATGGCAGTGGCTGATTTCCTGGTCGTTGTTACTGATCCCATATTAGGTGGAATTGTTTCAATGTATTTTCCATATTCATTCCTGAGAACTACTCATGCGTGTTCTCTCATTTTCGTTCTGCTTTCTGCAGCCACAGTTGTTTCTGTCTGGCTCACAGTCACTTTCACCTTTGATCGATGTGTGGTTATTTGTTGTCAGAAGTTGAAAACAAAATATTGCTGCGAGAAAACGGCGTCTGCGGTTGTAGGAACAGTGAGTGTGCTGGGCTGCTTAGAGTCTGTCCCGTGGTACTTTACACTGGAACAAGATTATATTATTGATAATGTTCCCATGGGCTGTGATTATAAGCTGAGCTTCTATATTTCCCCCATATGGGGGGCATTTGAATTTTTTAACCGCATTTTAACCCCTTGTCTCCCTTTCTTTCTGATTTTGCTACTCAATGTTCTGACTGTCAAACGGAGTTTATTCTCCAGTAAAGTCCGCAGGGGAATCCGGGGCCACAGCAACGGAGAGAATCACAAGGACCCAGAGATAGAGAATCGCAGAAAATCAATTATTTTGCTGTTCAGTGTATCCGGAAGTTTTATACTGTTATGGATGATACTCGTAGTATTTATAGGCGAATTGCAGATATTGAATATTATTCCTCCTTCCCTGACCCTCCCTTTATCATAGATCGCACATCAAGGATGCTGCAGATTCTCAGTTGCAGCACCAACACATGTATTTACGCTGTGATCCAGATTAAGTTCAGACAGGAGCTGAGGAATGCGGTGAAATACCCTCTCAATCTTATTGTTAAATTAGTGAAGTCATCGAAAGCGCTGAAGGGTTTCAAACACGGGAACTAAATTCCATTTCATATTCCATTCCCTACACTCCCCACAGGACAGAAAGTGTTATTTATATTCACAGCACAGAGCACTGAAATGATTTCAAATCTGATTCTGAGATTATATTTTACTGATAATCTGCCTATTGTGGCGGGACTTGGTCTGCAGAAGATACAGGAATTGTTTCTCAAAAAGGGCGTCATTGCAAAGCTCACATTGTTTCAACTAAACCTACCCTGGACCCAGAACAAAATGGACAAAGCTGCAAATCACAGTGATTTGCAGATGGTAAGAGGGGGGGAAACTGCAGTGAGACAGGGACACCAGCAGATCGAGAGGGTGATAGGGACAGTAACTGCAGTGAGGCAGCGACACCAGCTATTGGAGATGGTGAGATGTTGGGTGGCGGTGGGGGGACAATAACTGCAGTGAGACAGGTACACCAGCAGACGGAAATCGCGAGAGGGGGCAGTAACTGCTGTGAGACAGGGACACCAGCAGCTGGAGATGCTGAGCTATTGCTGTTTGGGAGATACTCTGTTACTGAGAGTTGAAAAGTTTCCACAAGTTTGAGGAATTTACTTCCGGCAATCTTGAGAAGCTTAATTAAAGAATTTCAATTCAATGTGTGTTAAATGGCTGTTTTCCAACTATGTGTTAACTTTTAGCATTAAACTAATTCATGTTAGGAAAATCATTTGAGTGATTAAAGGTAATGCGTAAATAAAACAACAGCATCAAATAAAACTCAATCATTTACAAATAAAAACTCTTTTAAATAAGTTGTGTTGAGTTTTTCATCACCAAAGTTATAACATCTCTTTTTCTCACATCTCTTTGTATGATCGTACCTTCTCGACTATTGCCAAGAATAATTGAAGTTTTGACCCAATTGTCTTTTGATAGTTAATATTGAATCTGCTTTCAGAAACCTGTTAGACAGTGAATTTCAGACCATAACAACTCCCTGCCTATTTGTTCTCCACCTCTGTTCGTGTAAACAGTCTCTCCTCATGTCTCCACACTGAGGGAAAGATTTGTAATACAACTAATTTCTCCAGGACGGCAGCTGCAGAGGAGCAGGAACCCCCTGAATTTGTACAAGCAATTAACAAAATCCCTCTTAATTCCTTTGGAGAGCAGAGGAAAGAAACGGTCAGGAAGCAAAGGGAAACAAGTCACACTTTATTGCAGCAGCAAAAACTCTTTGTCAGAATGTGGAGGTCTTTGTTGCTGAGCTTTACATGCAGTGGAGGTTAAAATGAAAGATCTTTAGCATAATTTTTGTTCAACAGCCATTTTCTAGCTTTGTAAACCTTTGTAACATTAATGTAATGTATGTTAAGAAAGTTTTTTTCCCCAATGATTACAGGGTAATGCATGAATACCGAAGCATCAAATAAAGTACAAACAATCATTGACAAACATAACTGTAAATATGGGCCAGAGTTGTTGTGTGAAAAGTCACCAGTTGCAAACTTCTCTTGGCTGAATTATTAACCTGACTTTAGTTTCAGGCTTTGTCACACAGTGGAATTAAAAATCCGAATAATAATTGCCTGTTTACACTGCAGTCAAACAGCCCTCTCAAGCAAAATCTCTTTGCCAGAATTTCAAGGTTATTGCAGTGAGACATTTTGAGTCATTTTATGAACTTTCTGTAAACTGGAGGTGAAAAGTGAAAGCCATTTAATGCAATTTGTATTCAATGGCCATTATCCAATCAAGCACCTCCATGATTTAAACTAAGAGCAGCTTTTCTGCACTGATAATGAGATTTTGGAGGAGGGAAAGGGAGACAGACAGACAGGTTTGTGTCTGGAATAGTCCATTTGGGATATGGCTGGAATATCCCTCACTCCCCCATTCCCTGTTTACACAAAGACTCACATTGGACTGTCCCATACCTGGGATGGAGTATCCAGATGGAGGAAATGAGAGCTGGTTGGATGAGCTGTACTTTGGGTGGACTGGCTGTTTGACAGATTCTGGGATATATTACTTCAACATCAGCCACCATTCTTTCTTTCCATGCGGCTGATGTGTGAAGGTGAGTTTCTGTGTCTCAGTCTTTGTATCTCTGGGCACAGGTGAATTGGAGCTGATTACAGTGTGTGCGTGTGTGTTTGATAGAGCCCAGTCTGAATCCCTCTCTCTCTGACCCAGTTCCGACCCTTTTCTCCAATTCCCACCTCAATGCGCATGTCCAGGATTTTTTCGCTATGGGCGAGCTAATGGAGGGGAGGTGCTACAGTCCCATGATGGACTGCAGACCGTGTGGTTTGGTGAGTATCACATCTTGATTGTCTCTCCCTGCCTTTCTCCGTCGTTCCGCCTCACTCTCTCACTTTCACACTCTCTCCATCTTCCTTTTCTGTTTTTATCTTTCTGTGGTTCTCTCTGTGTGATTCCCAGCGTGTCTTTCTCGCTGGCTTTCTCTCTTTGTTTCTCTCTCCCTTTCTGTTTCTCTCGCCATCTCTGTCTCTATCAATCTCTCTCTCTCACTTTGCGTTTCTCTTTCTGCATTTCTCTCCCTGTCTTTCTTACTCACTGGCTTTTTCTCTTTCTTTCTTTCTTTCTTTCTTTCTTTCTTTCTTTCTTTCTTTCTTTCTTTCTTTCTTTCTTTCTTTCTTTCTTTCTTTCTTTCTTTCTTTCTTTCCTGTCTTCTCTACTGCTTGCTGTCTTTTCTGTCTCTTGCTGTCTTATCTCTATTTCTCTGACATGTTTCTGGCTCTTTCTTTGGCTCTTTCTGGCTTTCTCTCTCTGTGGCTTCTTCTCTCTCTCTCTCTCTTCCTCGTTTCTTTTTCTCTCTTTCTGGATTACTTCATGCCCCGTGCAAATTCTGGGCGGCCCCCACAAATTCCCCCCTCCACATTGCACCGCTGCAAATATCCCCCCTCCCGCCGGCAGGTTTGTCCCAACAACCAACCGCCCCCGACACGTCATCCTCCTTCGCAAAACCCCCAGTGCAAATTGCACCCCCCAAACTGCACCCCCCACAATTTTTTTCCCCCGCAAATGTCTCCCCTCCACTAATGTCCCTCCTCCGCAAATCCCTCCGCCCCGCAAATACCCCCAGCAATTTCGCTTGAGACCACCTTCATATTCTTCCTAAAGTGTGGCGCCCAGAAGTGGATGCAATACTCCAGCTGAGGCTGAACGAATGTCTTATAAAAGTTCAACATAACTTCCTTGCTGTTGTACTCTATATCCCTATTAATAAAGCCCGGGATACTGTTAGCTTTAATAACCACACTCTCAACCTGTCCCACAAACTTCAAAGACTTATGTACATATGCACCCAGGGCCTTCTGCTCCTGCACTCCCTTGAGAATTGAACCATTTATTGTGTATTATCTCGCAATGGTCTTCCTACGAAAATGCATCACTTCACAGTTCTCCACATTGAAAGTCATCTGCCACCTCTCCCCCATTCCACCAACTTGTCCTTTTGCATTTCCACACTCTCCTCCTCACAGTTCACAATGCTTCCAAGTTCCATATTATACATAAACTTTGAAACTATGCCCTGTAAACCAAGCTCTCGGTCATTAATACAGATCAGGAATATCTGAAATGGGAGAATGTGCAGGGCTACGGAAAGAAGTCGGGTGTTGTAGATCTAGTTGAATTGTTCCTTCGGAGATACAGCACAGACACGATGGGCGAATGGTCCCTTCCATGCTCTAACAATTCTCTGAGTCTGTACAAATTGAGCTTGTGACTGCACAATCGGGACAATCGGTTAGCTTCCTTGTCCAACATTGCAGGATTCAAAAATAGACATGTGACAGCACTAGTGCACAAGCCGAGGTGCCCGAGTGGTTAAATCAATGGACTGCTAATCTATTGTGCTCTACAATGCATGGGCTTGAATCCCCTTCTGGTTGTTCATTTATGTTACATGCATGTATTATTAATTGTGTTTGAATGCATATTGCAATACATCACTGCAGTTTCCCAAACTGCCGACAGAATCTTAAAATTAACATTCCCAAATGGAATTCTTCACCTAAGTTATACTGGAATGAATATCAAACAGAGATCCCAAACGAAATCCAGATTTGTCCCTCCATCCGTTCCATGCTGCTTTATTTCTCCTGGATTCACATGAAATGAAAGACTAATGAGAAAACTTGGTGAAGGGGCAGAATGTTAACCTTTGCGAATGAATGTATTGTCAAACCTTCTTGATAGATTAAATACGTGAGACATACTTCGTGCAGATAGAGTTTAAAGTGTGGGGTCATCTAAGTAACAGCAACAACGTATATTCAGAGAAGTTTCTTATATTCTTATATTCAACGTAATAAAAACGTCTCAAGGTGCTTCACCGGAGAATTATGAAACAAGGCATGATACCGAGGCACATAAAGAAACAGTAGATCAGATGACCAAAAGCTTCGTCAAAGAGGTAGTTTGTAAGGAGTATATTTGAGGTAGAAATCAATGTAGAGAAGCAGGGAGGTGTAGGGAGGGTATTCCAGAGATTGGAGCCTGGACAACTGAAGGTGTGGCCACCAATGATGGAGCGATTAAAATCAGGGATGCACAAAATACCAGAATTGGAGAAGTGCAAATATCTCTGAGGGTTGTTGGGGCTGGAGGAGATTTCAGAGAAAGGTAGGGGCGAGGCGATGGTCGAGTTTGAAAATCAGGAGAATTTTAAAAGCAAGACCATGCTTGACCAGGAGCCACTGTAGGCCAGCAAGCATAGGGGTGATCGGGGAATAAGGGACTTGGTGCCAGGTTAAGATATGAGCAGCAGAGATTTGAATCATTTCAAGCTTGTGGAGAATGGAATGTGTCAGACCAGCCAGGAGTGTGTTTGAATATTATGGCCATGTCCCTGCCATTACCTGTTAGTTTATAGTGAGCGTGCCTGAGTGTTCATATGCCTGCCCGCATTGCCTGCATTATTCTTGTGTCTTTGGGGTCTTTTATTATTTCTCGTTATGACAACTTGTTCAGATAGTTTCACTCGATCAATCCAATCAATCCATTAATCATCTTAAATGCCTCAACGATATCACAATTGAAGCGTCCATGCCAAAGGGACTGAGCGAAGCAATTGAGCTGCATAGGTGTTCTTTGCATTCTATGAAATAGCCTGAACCAAACTTTCCCTTTCTGAAACTTCCTGAGCAGTGTGTTACGCTCTTTGATAAAAGCGGAGCTCGCTTCACCTTCCGCAATAACTCCTGAACGTTCCTTCTGGTCTCTGAGCCATCCTGAGCGTCCATGAGCCCATGTGATGCCTTTGAGTGTCCCTTACCATCTCAACTACCCCTAAAGCGTCTCGACACTCTCTGATATCTTCTGAGCATCACTTATCCCATCCAATAACCTGTGAGCATGCCTCACATGCATTCATTCTCCTGGAGCTTATGATCATCTCAACCACACTTTGTCTCTTACCTCTTCGATAACTTATGAAACTCCCTTACTCTTTTGGTACTCCCCACGTCCATCTGCCTTAAAGCCTCCAAGTCCACTTGATAACTCATGAACCTATTATATTCCCTCACAGCCATTGTGGGACCCCTCCCTGGCGAATTCACTGAGAAACCCGGATAGCATGATCAACGTGTCTTTGTAAAGCCTTGCTTCAGGCTACTGTTCGTGGAAACGCCGGAATTAACAGTGCCTGTAAGAAAGTGAAGAGCGAACATGCATCTGAGAAGAGCAGAGAAAGGTCTGTCTGAGCTGCGAATCTAAGGCTGGTTATGTGCTTTCAGTAATACTGTTGTTGTGAAACTAGAAATTTCAAAAACAGAAAAATCTTGAAAACTTTGGTGAAATCAGGCAGCATCAGATCTTACACTATCAATACTTCCATGCAGAAACAGTTTGGGTGGAAACTGTGACTGTACTGATTTGAGCAGAACGAGTAAGACAGCTCTGCAAAGCACCCGCACTGTGGCTTGTGGAAAGATGGGACTCAGATGTTGGACTCTTGGATATGTTAAAGAAAGGAAAAGCACATCTAGTCTGAAATGCAATAACAATGATGTTCGAATTCTGAGCAATGTATGCAGAGAGTAATGGATTAGTGGTCCGCTGCTTTAACCTCCCGGCTACTTCATCCCATGAACACAACTCACAATGATCTCTTATTTCCTTCTTTCTCACTGCAAAACATTTCACTCAGGGGATAAACAGCAGGAATGACAGCTTTCAACCACCAGATAACAGCATCAACACCGAGTTGGGCCCGGCGTGGTGTCGGGATTAATCGGCCAAAGGTGCTGGATTGAGGCTCGAGTCTCTGCCAAGTTCAAATCCCATCACTACTATTATTGGCGTTGTATTGTCAGAAAAACTGCTGAGATAGGAAAGTTGGAATGGAAGCAAAATATTTCGGAACTGACAGCAGAGTAGGCAGCTTTTTTGGAGAGATGGTCTTTATCAAATATATCTTCCTTTATCAATATACCTGCATTGGAGTGGCCTGTTTAAGACTACCATAGCGGATTTTCGGACGTTGTGACTGTACAATGGTTAATACTCTGCATAACAACATCAATTCAAATTTGTAAAAAGGGTGAGCTGGCTTTCTCTTTCAAACATCTGCCACACCTGCGAATAGAACTGCAACAAGAAACCAAACATCACTCCATGTAAATGCATTTGTTCTTGATGTTCAAAACCCATTGTTCTCCTTTTACATTCCCACACTTACACATGTCTGTAGTTCACTCTCCATCAGGCAAACCTGCCTCTTCCCCTTGCTTATTCTCCTGTCCAGTTTTAATGTTGATCTGTACATGTACATTTCATTGACATTTTACTACGGCGGAGCCGACTCTAAGTTTCATTGTCATTATATTACACCGTTTACCTTGCTCTGCTGCTACAGCTGCTCCTGGCATTCCATTTGTTCCGTTCACATCAATGTTCCTTTGTGCCTTGAACTCAGTCATTATTCTGAGTGTCTTCACAATAGATAAGGTCTGCAAAAGGAGGGCTGGCTTTTGGAAGGACAGCAGCCAGTTTGTTCACAAAATGTTCTTGGAGAATCATCTGATCCAGGGGATGCTAACAGAAGAACTGGGTTTTGTTTACAGGGCGCTGGCGCTTTTGTCTGATCAGTCGATGTGAGTGAGGGACCTGGAGCAGTGTCTTGATGGTTTAGCCATGTTTTCTTAAATCAGCAAATCCCTGAGGAGATTTGGCATACGTATTCCAAATCAGGAATTGTTTTCCCAGTGTAAATTCTTTCCTGGCAGAAGGGAACATAACCAGAGGAGAGATGTTAAGGTGATTGTCACAGACTCTATGTATTAGATACTTACAGTACTAATATTTCTTTCAGTACCTCCGATTGTTTGTGCCTAGATTTGCCTGTTATAAACACATTCGAGTTTAATATGCTCAGCCGACGTCTCATTTCATGTTAGCTGTATTTAAGGTGAATAACAGAGCATTTCCGTTAACTTTCTCCTCAAACTGAAGATCTGCCTCTAACATATTATGACCATTCATTGATCGCTGCTCATGTGGTGTCTGAATATTAAGACCGCAATTGTTGACAACGCGATCGGCAGGTGGCGCTGTTTTGACACATGCGCAGATACAGCATGTGCCTCGAAACCGTCACAGCCTGCGACTGCAGCAGCTGCCAGGACTAAAGATGGCGCTGCTCAAAAAATCACAGATGAAACCGAACAAACACGTGGCAGAATACAACGGCCGGAGTGAGAGAGTGGAGCGGGCCAGGGAGAGCAGCGCGGGGAGACCAGCGGCAGCGGTGCCGGGGGGTGGGGAGAAAGAGGGAGGGGGGAGAAAGAGGCAGAGGGGGGGGAGAAAGAGGGAGAGGGGAGTAGAAAGAGGGAGAGGGGAGAAAGAGGGAGGGGGAGAAAGAGGGAGAGGGAGGGGGAGAAAGAGGGAGAGGGAGGGGGAGAAAGAGA